>NW_026780970.1:5000-10000 GCF_030144855.1 Hypanus sabinus
AAGTCCCGCCGCATTAGGGTTGGTTAACGACTTGTCCCGGCCGGGCTGGTTAACGACTTGTCCCGGCCGGGCTGGTTAACGACTTGTCTCGCCGACGTTGGTTAACGATTTGCCAGGGCCCGGTCGGGCAACCCGATTGCCCGCCCGGGGATTGGGTTCGGGCTAGGGTTAGGGTTAGGGTTAGGGTTAGGGTTAGGGTTAGGGTTAGGGTCAGGGTTAGGGTTAGGGTCGGGGTTGGGGTTAGGGCTCGGGTTAGGGCGGGGGTTAGGCTTAGAGCTGGGGTTAGGATTAGGGTTAGCGTTAGGGTTAGGGCTGGGGTTAGGGTTAGCGTTAGGGTTGGGGCTAGGGTCAGGGCTAGGGCTAGGATATGGGTTGGGGCTTGGGCTGGGGCTAGGGTTAGGGTTAGGGTTAGGGTTGGGGTTGGGGTTAGGGTTAGGGTTAGCGTTCGGGTTGGGGCTAGGGCTCGGGTGAGGGCGGGGGTTAGCTTTAGGGTTAGGGCTGGGGTTAGGGCTAGGGTTGGGGTTGGTGTTAGGGTTAGGGTTAGCGTTCGGGTTGGGGCTAGGGCTCGGGTTAGGGCGGGGGTTAGCTTTAGGGTTAGGGCTGGGGTTAGGGCTAGGGTTGGGTCTAGGGTCAGGGCTAGGCCTAGGATATGGGTTGGGGCTTGGGCTGGGGCTAGGGCTCGTGCTATAGCCAGGGTTAGTTTTAAGGTTTGGGTTGTGCTCCTGGCAGGTCCGCACGCGTCATACCTCGGCGGGTGGCCGCGAGGGGACGTCTTCGGAGGGCCGTGCCGGCCGAGGGGCGGCTCCTCCGTCGGGACTACAGGAGATCGCACCGCCCATCGCAGTCCTCGGCAGACGTCGAAATTATTCCAAGTCCCGCCGCATTAGGGTTGGTTAACGACTTGTCCCGGCCGGGCTGGTTAACGACTTGTCCCGGCCGGGCTGGTTAACGACTTGTCTCGCCGACGTTGGTTAACGACTTGTCTCGCCGACGTTGGTTAACGACTTGTCCCGGCCGGGCTGGTTAACGACTTGTCTCGCCGACGTTGGTTAACGACTTGTCTCGCCGACGTTGGTTAACGATTTGCCAGGGTTAGGGTTAGGGTTAGGGTTGTGGTTGGGGTTAGGGCTCGGGTTAGGGCGGGGCTTAGGCTTAGAGCTGGGGTTAGGATTAGGGTTAGGGCTGGGGTTAGGGTGAGCGTTAGGGTTGGGGCTAGGGTTAGGGTTAGGGTTGGGGTTAGCTTTAGGGTTAGGGCTGGGGTTAGGGTTAGGGTTAGGGTTCGGGCTAGGGTCAGGGCTAGGGCTAGGATATGGGTTGGGGCTTGGGCTGGGGCTAGGGTTAGGGTTAGGGTTAGGGTTGGGGTTGGGGTTAGGGTTAGGGTTAGCGTTCGGGTTGGGGCTAGGGCTCGGGTGAGGGCGGGGGTTAGCTTTAGGGTTAGGGCTGGGGTTAGGGCTAGGGTTGGGGTTGGGGTTAGGGTTAGGTTTAGCGTTCGGGTTGGGGCTAGGGCTCGGGTTAGGGCGGGGGTTAGCCTTAGGGTTAGGGCTGGGGTTAGGGCTAGGGTTGGGGCTAGGGTCAGGGCTAGGCCTAGGATATGGGTTGGGGCTTGGGCTGGGGCTAGGGCTCGTGCTATGGCCAGGGTTAGTTTTAAGGTTTGGGTTGTGCTCCTGGCAGGTCCGCACGCGTCATACCTCGGCGGGTGGCCGCGAGGGGACGTCTTCGGAGGGCCGTGCCGGCCGAGGGGCGGCTCCTCCGTCGAGACTACAGGAGGTCGCACCGCCCATCGCAGTCCTCGGCAGACGTCGGAATTATTCCAAGTCCCGCCGCATTAGGGTTGGTTAACGACTTGTCCCGGCCGGGCTGGTTAACGACTTGTCCCGGCCGGGCTGGTTAACGACTTGTCTCGCCGACGTTGGTTAACGACTTGTCTCGCCGACGTTGGTTAACGACTTGTCCCGGCCGGGCTGGTTAACGACTTGTCTCGCCGACGTTGGTTAACGACTTGTCTCGCCGACGTTGGTTAACGATTTGCCAGGGTTAGGGTTAGGGTTAGGGTTGTGGTTGGGGTTAGGGCTCGGGTTAGGGCGGGGCTTAGGCTTAGAGCTGGGGTTAGGATTAGGGTTAGGGCTGGGGTTAGGGTGAGCGTTAGGGTTGGGGCTAGGGTTAGGGTTAGGGTTGGGGTTAGCTTTAGGGTTAGGGCTGGGGTTAGGGTTAGGGTTAGGGTTCGGGCTAGGGTCAGGGCTAGGGCTAGGATATGGGTTGGGGCTTGGGCTGGGGCTAGGGTTAGGGTTAGGGTTAGGGTTGGGGTTGGGGTTAGGGTTAGGGTTAGCGTTCGGGTTGGGGCTAGGGCTCGGGTGAGGGCGGGGGTTAGCTTTAGGGTTAGGGCTGGGGTTAGGGCTAGGGTTGGGGTTGGGGTTAGGGTTAGGTTTAGCGTTCGGGTTGGGGCTAGGGCTCGGGTTAGGGCGGGGGTTAGCCTTAGGGTTAGGGCTGGGGTTAGGGCTAGGGTTGGGGCTAGGGTCAGGGCTAGGCCTAGGATATGGGTTGGGGCTTGGGCTGGGGCTAGGGCTCGTGCTATGGCCAGGGTTAGTTTTAAGGTTTGGGTTGTGCTCCTGGCAGGTCCGCACGCGTCATACCTCGGCGGGTGGCCGCGAGGGGACGTCTTCGGAGGGCCGTGCCGGCCGAGGGGCGGCTCCTCCGTCGAGACTACAGGAGGTCGCACCGCCCATCGCAGTCCTCGGCAGACGTCGGAATTATTCCAAGTCCCGCCGCATTAGGGTTGGTTAACGACTTGTCCCGGCCGGGCTGGTTAACGATTTGTCTCGCCGGCGTTGGTTAACGATTTGTCTCGCCGACGTTGGTTAACGATTTGCCAGGGCCCGGTCGGGCAAACCGATTGCCCGCCCGGGGATTGGGTTCGGGCCAGGTTTAGGGTTAGGGTTAGGGCCAGGGCTAGGGTTAGGGCTGGGGTTAGGTCTAGGGTTAGGGTTAGGTTCAGGGTTAGGGCTGGGGTTAGGTTTAGGGTTAGGGCGGGGGTTAGGGTTATCGTTAGGGTTAGGGCCTGGGTTAGGGTTACGGCTGGGGTTAGGGTTAGGGTTAGGGCTAGGGCTAGGATATGGGTTAGGGCTTGGGCTGGGGCTAGGGCTCGTGTTATGGCGCTCGGCCAAAACTACGGCTTCCGCCGAATTCAAAACCTACAAGGTCCCGCGGCGGGGAGCAGCCGGGGGACGTGTTGGGAGCGACGTTCGGACCGAGGGGCGGCACTTTCGGAGGGTGGACCGGAGGTCGGTTAACCAATCGTCACGAGCCGGGGAACGGAAGAACTGTTCGCGCCGGGCTGCTGCCTAAGTCTTTGTCCTGTTCTGCCCGTCAGCACCGGACCCGGTCGGTTACCGCAGTGCCGGCTCGGGTCTGGTTAACGACTTGTCCCGGCCGGGCCGGTTAACCATTTGTCTCGCCGACGTCGGTTAACGATTTGTCCCAGCCGGGCCGGTTAACCAATTGTCACGAGCCGGCGCGAACGGAAGAACTGTCCGCGCCGGGCCGCTGCCTAAGTCTTTGTCCTGTTCTGCATGTCAGCACCGGTCCCGGTCGGTCACCGCAGTGCCGGCTCGGGTCTGGTTAACGACTTGTCCCGGCCGGGCCGGTTAACCATTTGTCTCGCCGAAGTCGGTTAACGATTTGCCTGAGCCCGGTCGGTTAACCAATTGTCACGAGCCGGCGAACGGAAGAACTGTCCGCGCCGGGCCGCTGCCTAAGTCTCTGTCCTGTTCTGCATGTCAGCACCGGACCCGGTCGGTTACCGCAGTGCCGGCTGGGGTCTGGTTAACGACTTGTCCCGGCCGGGCCGGTTAACCATTTGTCACGCCGAAGTTGGTTAACGACTTGTCCCGGCCGAGCCGGTTAACCATTTGTCTCGCCGACGTCGGTTAAGGATTTGCCTGAGCCCGGTCGGTTAACCAATTGTCACCGAGCCGGCGAACGGAAGAACTGTCCGCGCCGGGCCGCTGCCCAAGTCTTTGTCCTGTTCTGCATGTCAGCACCGGACCCGGTCGGTTACCGCAGTGCCTGCTGGGGTCTGGTTAACGACTTGTCCCGGCCGGGCCGGTTAACCATTTGTCACGCCGAAGTTGGTTAACGACTTGTCCCGGCCGAGCCGGTTAACCATTTGTCTCGCCGACGTCGGTTAACGATTTGCCTGAGCCCGGTCGGTTAACCAATTGTCACCGAGCCGGCGAACGGAAGAACTGTCCGCGCCGGGCCGCTGCCTAAGTCTCTGTCCTGTTCTGCATGACAGCACCGGACCCGGTCGGTTACCGAAGTGCCGGCTCGGGTCTGGTTAACGACTTGTCCCGGCCCGGCCGGTTAACCATTTGTCACGCCGACGTCGGTTAACGACTTGTCCCGGCCGGGCCGGTTAACCATTTGTCACGCCGAAGTTGGTTAACGACTTGTCCCGGCCGGGCCGGTTAACCATTTGTCACGCCGAAGTTGGTTAACGACTTGTCCCGGTCGGGCCGGTTAACGATCTGCCAGGGCCCGGTCGGGAACTCGATTGCCCGCCCGGGGACTGTTGTCTTGCTCCACCGCACGGCCGGGGGGGTCGGTCGGCACGGCTAACGAGCCGTCCGAGAACTGCCGGTTAACCAGTTGCCCGGTGGCAATTCGTTAACTGAGTCCGCTCCGGAAGTCTGGATGCGGGTCGGATTTGAGGGTCGTAGCCGGGCAGGAGTTCCAGAGGCTCGGCAGCCGGGGTCAGATACGGCCGCCCCTTTGACACATGCAATTTCTGTACGGGGGCATTGGCGGGGTTTCCGGAGATTTACGGGGAGGCGTTTTTCTCGACCACTTAGGAGTGGTCGACGGGCGTTACGGGCCTCCCCACTTCGTTAACCCGGGCCGCGCGGCGGTATTTCCGCACGCTTCCCAAGGTCGCCCGTATGGATTTTCGGACGAATTCCCAATGGCGGAAGTCAGTCAGCGGGACGTATCCGCAGGCCCAAGCC
>NW_026780971.1:0-19443 GCF_030144855.1 Hypanus sabinus
GCCGTGGGACTGCACGTACCTAGAACTTGCCGTGAGATGCAGATGTACTGTGATCACTGGTGCACCTCGAAAGGGGCAAATGAGGTTATTGACAAACTGAAACAGTTGATGCTGATTGAGCAGTTTAAAAGTTGCGTCCCTGAGGGTATGGGGACGTACTTAGATGAGAAAGTGGCAGAAACCCTGTCAGCCTCTGCTAAGTTAGCAGACGAGTATACTTTGTCCCACAAGGCAATTTTTTTCCCCCAGCAAGAGCTACCAGGAGGTTAACAGGGATGGTAGAGATGGTCCACCGGCTAAGCCAGAAAGTAAGCCAGGGACTAGTGAAAAGGGTAAGGAGGAAGAGGAACAGTCGGGAGGGAAGTTCCCGAGTCTAATGTGTTTTAATCGTGGGAAGGCTGGTCACGTGGCGTCTCGATGTTTCGCTCCGGAAATGGATAAGGGAAAAGGAAAAGAGAAAACACCAACGGCCTGTGTCCAGCCAGGTAAAATGACATTGAGGAAGGAGGGGTCATGCCGAGTTCAAGAGGGACGCGAGAGATTTATTTCAAATGGGTTTGTGTCTGTAAAAGAAGTGCAGCGTTCTCGCTCGGGTGTAATGAAACGCCGAATTAAACGCCGAGATAAACCGCAGTCAATGAAACAAGGTCGCAGTAAGATTAACCATTTACTGTTCACTCTTCACATTAACGCATGGTGAAAACTGTTGATAAAACAATACAAGATTGACACAGTATTTGTTCCCTTCTTGATATCACATTTCCATTGTAAATACTTGTAAAAGTAACTATAACTACATTACATTAAAGTGCAGTATACAGGCAGAATTTACCTACGCCATTGACTACTTCAAATACACTTCAATGCAAACTATCCGCAACTCTTTAACTAACGAAAACATAAACATTATCGACCGTCGTTACTTTTAACAGGATCAGCGTTAACATTTTAATTCAACATATCGATTATCTATTAAATTACAGCGTTGCTCTCACTGTGATTTCTAATTTTTGCAAACAACCTTTGCTCGGGTCTGCCTCGTGCGAGCCCCCGCCCTCGCGTTAATCTCAAACCGGTATTTTCCCACAAGACGCGGCGAATCCGGATGTGACGTCATCGCATGCCAATATATTTTACAGGCAATGAATATACTTTAAACACTTCTGATTCTAACGAGAAAATGCTAACAAATGAATTACTAAGCGAAAGTATTATAAACTAAATCACTGCCATAAAGACAACACACTCCCCGCTTGACCTTCGCAAGGTCACAATGAACAGAATACAAAACTTAGTCTCTAAATCAGTCATTAGGTAGAAGTAGAATGACTTCTGTAACTGGCCTTTGGTAAATTTTCACATCGCCTTGGTCGGTAGTCTTCAACTCGATCTTCCTGACATGTCCATCCCCATTAGGGTATGTAGCAGTGATTCTGGCCATTGGCCAGCTGTTACGGGCGACTTGCTTGTCCCTGACCAGGACTAAGTCTCCAACTTGAAGATTCCTGCGGGGTTCTGTCCACTTTTGTCTGTGTTGCAACAAAGATAGATATTCCTGTCTCCAGCGAGACCAGAACCGATTTGTCAGAGCTTGGACTTGTCTCCATTGCTTTGTGTACAAATCCTTGTCTGAGAAGTCTCCTGGTGGAGGGGGAGCTCCTGCCTTCTGCGTAAGGAGCATTGATGGCGAGAGTATGAAGGGGTTTTCTGGGTCAGAAGACACAGGTAGGAGTGGTCGTGCGTTTATAATGGCTGTGACCTCTGCCACTAGGGTGCACAGTACCTCGTGGGTCAATCGGGTGCTTTGCTGCATCTCGGGTTTCCTTTTCAGGGTTTTTTGCAAGAGCGTGAACCGCTTGATTGCCTGCCCTTTGTTATTTGGCAAGTACTGGCGTGGTTCTCTGAAAGGCAATGGGGCGACCCCATTATTTGCTTCATCTCTGAAGACCTTGGTGTCCTTTGCTTTTGAAAATGGCATGTTGAGCTGATTGAGCAAGTTTATTACCGTACTCAGTTTGAACGAAGACTGACTGACCCAGCGGCTCGTCAGTTACTTTACGCTTCTTAACGTCTTGTTGTGCTTCCTTAATACACGGGACACTTGTGCAGGGTTGGAAAATTGAATGGCTGCCACTCTCTAGCACGTTGGTCTTGAGTGTGCTAACCGTCGGTTTGTGTACATTGCCAGGGCACACCTCTCCTATCACCACCCAGCCTAGATCCAGGCGTTGCGCAAAGGGGGCGTCGTGTGGTCCATTGACCTGCTGCCTAACCTTGTGCACCCGGAGAACGTCTCTCCCTAATAGCAGGAGTATTTCCGCTTTTGGGTCCAGTTCTGGGATGTGTTTTGCGAGGTGGTGGAGATGTGGCTGGTGTAGCACCGCACTTGGCGTCGGGATCTCAGTGCGGTTATTCAAGATTTCATTGCACTCTAAGAGCGGAGGGAGACAGATGACGATTTTACCATCCAGGGACTCGATTTGGACGCCTTCTGCCTTCCTTGAGTTTCCATGTTGCCTGAGCAAGTTCTAAGGTAGTATGGAAACTGCTCACTCTTAATGTTGAACAATTTAAATAACTCTGGACTGACTAGTGAGCGATTGCTCTGATCATCCAGAATCACATAGGCTTTGATGGCCTTGTCTTTGGCTCCTTTAGGGTACACCTTAGTGAGGCAGATCTTTGAACAAGAACGGCTTGACTGAGCTTGACCGCAAACTTCTGTACAGTTCGAGCCTACAACTGTTGTCCTGTGGTGAGCCTCTCCCTCCCCGCCGTCCTGTTGTGGGGGCGATGGAGCGCTGTCGGTTTGCGGTGACAGGTCGGGATGCATGGCCCCGACGTGATCCGTGCTATCACATTCCGGACACTTCACGGCGATCGTACACTCTCTGGCGAGGTGAGAGGTTGAGGAACAGCATCTAAAACATATTCTTTTCTCCGTGAGAAGGACCATCCAGTCTTCAAGGGGTTTTTCCCTAAACGTTCTGCATCCTTTGAGGGGGTGAGGTTTGTTATGCAATGGGCAATTCTTGCTAGGGTCGTTGTTAGTTGTAAAGGCTTCAGTCTTGAGCACTGAGGCGGGTTTATCGATGTTGAAAGTATTCGAAGAGGATCTACCTGGCTTGGTGTAAATTGTACGGCTTCATGGACCCGCGAGGCTAGGGTCGTTTCGCATCTTCGCCTCCTTGCACACAAACTCAGTGAGGTGCTTAAAGGGAGGAAATCGACCACCGTGGTCTTCCTTGTACTCTGAGGCAACAGGCAGCCACCTGTCCTGCAGCCCAAATGGAAGTTTGTCCACGATTTGTCTAATCCCGGATGGAGTATCTAGGTATACTAGAACAGCTGAGTAGCCATCTTCTTTGGCGCCTTGGATCTCCATGAGTAAATCTCCGAGTTCTCTTAACTTAAGGTGATCTTTGGCTGACACCTTAGGAAAGTTTTCCAGACGTCGATATAGCGCCGCTTCAATAATTTCGGGCGCCCCATAGCCCTCCCAAAGTCTCTCCCATGCTTTGCCTAAGGCTAGTTCGGGTTTGTTGATGTACACTGAACGTTTGCGTCTCACCTGTTCGCGTGATTCTTTTCCCAGCCATTTCGCCATAAGATCCAACTCTTGGGTTGCTCTGAGCTGGACTCTGTCGATAGCGTTGGTGAATGTGGAGTACCATGCACGGTAATTTTCAGGTTTATCGTCAAACCGGTACAGTCCCGAAGTGACGAGATCCCGTCGTGCTAAATACTGCATCGTGGGATCAACTGTAAGCGGCATGCGGGCTGGGGAAATACGTTGGCGTGTATATGACTGAGGGCGTACATTTCTTATGGAATTTGCTGTCCTGAATTCGACCTCTGCATCTCTTCTCCCCAAATCTTGTAAGTTTGGTGTCGAGAAATATTGGTCGTCAGCTCTTTCATTCTCGACTTCATCGCGGAGTTGCGAGGGTAAGTTGTCTTCCTCGTATGGGTGTGATGCAATCCGGCCTCCCTGAGGTTCCTCATGACATGGGATGTTATCGAATACGTATGGAGAGGAAGGACGAGCCCTCCTGTCTATTTGAGATCGGACATAGTCGCTTGTGCGTTCCAATCTGGTCCTTTCTGAAGTAGATCTTACTTCGGCCAGATCATGCGTTCCTTCAGCTTTTTCTATGTACTCTGCTTCCACCTTGGCAGCTTCTTCTTCTCCATCTAGCTGCAGGACTTCCAACTCTGCCGATATCCTTGTCATTTCCAACTGGATTTCGGCTTCTCTGGTGGCCGCTTCCATTTCTCTGGCAGCCTTTTCCTTCTGGATTTCGGCTTCTTTGGCAGCCGCTTCCATTTTCAACTTTGCTACTCGCTTGGCGTAGTCTACCCGCACATGGGTGGCGTCTGCTTTAGCTCTTGCCTGGGCGGCCTTACTTGATGATGCCCTACTGCCCTTGTCGCTGGGCGGCATCGACTTGATGCTGGATCGAGATGACATTGCAGCACTTGAAACACCTGATAATGCCGCTTTTTCACTGTAGCGTTCTCGCTCGGGTGTAATTGAAACGCCGAATTAAACGCCGAGATAAGCCGTAGTCAATCAGAACAAGGTCGCAGTAAGATTAACCATTTACTGTTCACTCTTCACATGAACATATGGTGAAAACTGTTGATAAAACAATACAAGATTGATACAGTATTTGTTCCCTTCTTGATATCACATTTACATTGTAAATACTTCTAAAAGTAACTATAAATACATTACATTAAAGTGCAGCATACAGGCAGAATTTACCTACGCCATTGACTACTTTAAATACACTTTAATGCAAACTATCCGCAACTCATTAACTAACGAAAACATAAACATTATCGACCGTCGTTACTTTTAACAGGATCGGCGTTAACATTTTAATTCAACATATCGATTATCTATTAACTTACAGCGTTGCTCTCACTGTGATTTCTAATTATTGCAAACAACCTCTGCTCGGGTCTGCCTCGTGCGAGCCCCCGCCTTCGCGTCGATCTCAAACCGGTATTTTCCCACAAGACGCGGCGAAACCGGATGTGACGTCGTCGCATGCCGATATATTTTACAGGCAATGAATATACTTTAAACACTTTTAATTCTAACTAGAAAATACTAACAAATGAATTACTAAGCGAAAATATTATAAACTAAATAACTGCCATAAAGGCAACACAGTAACTATAACTCTTCCCTCCTACACGGACCATAACCCGTCTTTAACACCCACCTCTCTAAGTGTCTTTTGAACGTCGTAGTTACACAAACCTCTACCACTCTGTTCCAAAAACCCACCAAACAGTGTAAAAAAATCTTAACTCTGACATCTCCCCTAAACTCTCCTCCACTCTCCTTGCCGCTACCTGCAAGGAGTTTGTACGTTCTCCTCATCTCCACGTGGATAATCTGATAGACTATTTTAGTTAGATCTCCCCCACCTCCTCTACTTATTACCGTTCCCCCGTCACCGCACCGTCTGCATTTTAAACCGCTTTTTATAATATTTATATTAGCAATGCATTTTATTCCATATCTGTACTTTAACCTGTAACTTTATTTTAAACATTCTTTATTCTTCATCATTGCTGAATGTTGGGCTATTTTATCGTGTGTTTTTCTTGTTGACGAGCACCCCACAGCAAATTCCCTATACAGTAATGTGAACAAGTATTAGTCACATATATATAGCTCCGGAGTCTAAGATTTTGATATGGGTCTCTCTTGTGGACTGAGAGCGGAAAGGGGGCAGGGAGAGTTTAATCACGTTTGGGAAAGGAGGAAGGGAGAGGTGAGGGAGCGGGAAGCACCCATGATTCATTTTATGATGATCAATAAACCAATTGTTTGCAATAAAATGACCTGCCTGGAGTCTCAGTGCTGGGTGTCTCTGCCCCTCCGCCACACCCACCCGCCCCGGCTCTCCTTTTCTGCTAACTGTTCCACACTTCCTCCCACGGCGTTACACCCTCACCATTCCCAAGTTCCTTCATTTTCAATCCTTCTATTCCCAACCATAGGGTCTGCCTGACCCCTCCATTATTTGCCACAAATACAGCTACACCCCCGCTCTCAGTGATAACCTAACATCCTTCTGGAGCTTTGAGAAATTTATACGGTTAATATCACGTTTGTTTCCACTGATATTGATGTCGTCATTCTGGGCTGGAAACAGTTAAATGAGTGTGTTTTTTCAGTGACTGTAATTAATGACGGTCTTTCTGGAAACCGGTGACGTTTGAGACTTTTCCTTCCCTCCTGTTCATCAGCAAATATGGCTCTTTACTTCCCACAATTCTGTGAGGTCATTTCCATCGGCTCTGAAGGGACAATGGCGCCACCCTGAGGTAGAGTGTGGTATTACACGTAAAAATGTCTAGCTCGGTTTTGCATTCTCGCTGCTGTTGTGGTGCTTGTTGTATCAATGGTATAAACCACTCATTTGGTCCTCTGCACATTCAAACTGAGATGTAGCTATTTTTTTTTTGCCCTGAATACAATATTGACTCCTGAAGACTTATTACTTTAAGCTGACGTTCTGGGTAAGATACATCTCATTCTACTTTTAAGAGACGTACAATCTCACTTTTATCGCAACTCCCACCTGCATTGATGTCAGTTTCGTTTTCATCTCCATTGAGTTATTTATTCAGAGATACAGCACAGTAACAGCCAATGAGCTCACACCGACCTATTACACCCTTGTGACCAGTTACCCTACTGACCCGCACGTCTCCGGGATGTGGGAGGAAACCGGGACACCTTGAGGAAACCCACGTTGGGAACGTACAAACTTACAGACCGCGGAACTGAACCCGGGTCGCTGGCGCTGTGAAACGTTACACTAACTGCTATGTACCGTGCCAACACCAAGGGCCGTCAGTGATTTTCACCGGTTCCCACGTGAGAGGGATTGGTTAGCCTGAGGTGGATAAAATCCCCGGGACCACGGCAAGCTTACCTTCGGACCCTGTGGAAAAGTAAGGAAGGAATCGAGTGAACCCTTGCAGAAACTGTTGCTTCATCTTGTAAAGATCATCACCAATGCATCCGTTGTCTCTTCAGCACCTCTCTCCGGACTCTGGGATGTTGTCCATCTGGTCCAGGTGACTTATCCACCTTAAGACCTCTCACCTCCCTTTTACTCTTTATCTAACTGAAAATAACTTTCGGTAACCCGCTTTATGTTATTAGTTAGCCCGCCCTCATATTTCATCTTTTCCCTTCCTATACCCAGGTTGTCTCTGATGCTGAGCAGGGGAGGGCAAAGTCCATGGCGAGCAGGAACTGTGGGGAATCATCAGTGACAGGAACAGTGAGTAATTCTGTAGCTGACAGCAAGGGTCATCACCTCCCTGGTGTCAGGGTCAGGGACGTCTTCAATCATAGAACAGTACAGCACAGAAACCGGCCCTTCGGCCCGTCAATGTCATGCCAGGCCGAATAAATTAGTAATCAAATGCCAACCCAACTAAATCCCTTCAGCATACACAATGTCCATATCTTCCATTTTCCTCACATTCATGTGCCTATATAAACATCTCTTAAAAGTCTCTAATGTTTCTGCCTCCACTACCATCCCAGGCAGAACATTCCAGACACCCATTACTCTCTGAGCAAAAAAACTTACTCCTCACCTCTCCTTTGAACTGACCCCTTCTCACCTTAAATGCATGCCCTCTGGTATGAGACGTTTGAACCCTCGGGAAAAGGTTTCTGCATCTGCCCTATCTATGCCTCTCAAAATCTTATTAACCACTATCAGATCTCCCTTCTGTCTCTTCATTCCAGAGAAAACAACCCCACTTTGCTCAGCCTCTAGTAATAGCACATGCGCTCCAATCCAGGCACCATCCTGGGAAACTTCTTCTGCACCAAAGCCTCGGCATCTTTCCAATAATGAGGCACCCAGAACTGTCTAAAACACTATAGATGCGGCCTACCGAAAGTTTAATAAATCCTCATCATACCTTCCTTGTACAGATCCCAGTGGAACATCAGGAATCACAAACCTCGAGATAGAATATCTGGAACAACCGGGTCTTCAATGGAGAATCCAGTTCTGAATCCGAACAGAAAATTCACCATGGAAACAAGGAAATTACAGGCAGGTAAACACGACATCAGTGATGGGAAGTTTATTGGAATGTATTCTAAGGGACCGGGTACATGAGTATTTGGATAGACATGGACTGATTCGGGATGGTCAGCATGGCTCTGTGTTTGGTAGGTTCGATAGAGTTTTTCAAGAAAATTACCAGGAAAGTTGATTAAGACAAGATATTGGATGTTGTCTACGCGGACTTTAGCAAGGCATTTGACAAAGTACGGCATGGGAGGTTGCTCAATAAGGTTCAATCGCTTGGCATTTGACGTTGGAGAGTAAATTGGATGAGACATTGGCTTTGTGGGAGGAGGCAGAGAGTGGCAGTGGATGGTCGCCTCTCTGACTGGAGGCCCGTGACGAGTGGATGCCAGGGATCGGTGCTGGATCCACTGTTGGCCATCTATATCAATAATCTGTGTGATAACATGGTTTACTAGATCAGAAAATTTCCGGATGACACCAAGTTTGGGAGTGTAGTGGACAGCGAGGAAGATTATCACAGTTTGCAGAGAGTGACAAGCGGGGGATGGGGTGTTACTGAGGCTCACTGGGGCCTCCAATGGCAACGGATCCCACTCCTACTGTGGGTAAAACCGAGGCGTTTAGATGCAAACATACTCTTCCACTGAGTTGCCGTGAGATTACAACCAGAGGTGATGGGTTCAGGGTGAAAGGTGAAATCAATTCACTCGGTAACTTTCAATTCCCTGGCACTGACCGCCTCATCTTCACCATGGGTGTTCAGTCCCTGAACACCATCAAGAAGGCCTCAAAACCCTCTGTTTCCTTCTTGACAAAAGAACCACGTAATCCCCCTCCACCACCAACCTCCTCCGTCTGGCAGCACTGGTCCTCCCCGGGAACAATTTTTCCTTCACCTCCTCCTGCTTTCTCCAAACTCGAGACGAGGCCATGGGCAATCGCATCGGCCCCAGCTAGGCCTGCCGCTTCGCTGGCTACTGAGAACAATCCATGTTTGAAACCATCCCCGGTTACACTCCCCCACTCTTCCTCCGCTACATTGACCACTGTTTGGCGCTGCTTCATGCACCCGTGCTGAGCTCGTCAATTTTATCAACTTTGCCGCTAACTTCCACCCTACCCGTAAATTCACAGGGTTCATCTCCGACACCTCCCTCTCCATTCTCGATCTCTCTGTCCCCATCTCTGGAGACAGACGGTCACCAGAGATCTTTTATAAACCTACTCATTCCCACAGTTGTCTCAACAATACCTCTTCCCACCCTGTCTCATGTAAGAATGCTATTCCCTTTACACAGTTACCTCGTTTTCGCCGCATCTGTTCCGAGGACATGGTTTTCCATACCAGGATATCAGACGTGTCCTCTTCTTTAAAGAACGGGTTTCCCTCCCTCTGCTATTGATGCTGCCCTCACACGCATCTCCTCCATTTCCCCTCGATCCGCACTCACCCCATCTTCTCGCCACCTTAATAGTGATAGAGTTCCTCTTGTCCTCACCTACCACCCCAGCAGTCTCTGTGCTTAACACATTCCCCTCTGCAACCTCCGCAATCTCCAACGCGATCCTAACTCAGAACAAATTCCACCCCACCCCCAGCTCACCATCTCCGCGTTTCGCTCGGATCTCTTTGTCCACGATCCCTAGTCCATTCGTCCCTCCCCACTAATCTCCCTCCTTTATTATCCCTTTAAATGGCCTGAGTGCTACACCTGCCCACACACCTCCTCCCTCTCCTCCATTCAGGGCCTCAGACAGTCCTTCCAGGTGAGGTAACACTTCACCTGAGTATCAGTTTCTATTGTGTCCGGTGCTCCCGGTGCGGCCTCCTCTACATTGGTGAGGCCCGGTCTCAATTGTGGGGCCGTGTCATCGGGCACCTCCGCACCATCTGGCACAAGCGGCACTTCCCGGTGGCCAAACAACTTCATTCCCATTCCCATTCCCGTTCCGATGTGTCAGTCCTTGGCCTCCTCTTGTGCCAAGATGAGGCTGCCCTCAGGGTAAAGGAACAACAACGTATATTCCGTCTGGGGAGCCTCGAACCTGAAGGCATGAATATCGGTTTCTCCATCCGGTAAACAAATTCACCCCCCACCCACCTCCACCCCACGCCTTTCCCCTATTCATCACTCTTACCTGTGTCAGGAGAAAACCTAGTTTGAGACGGGGTCCAGAATATGAACTGTGCTGTTACTAAGAGAGAGAGAGAGAGAGAGAGAGAGAGAGAGAGAGAATCTGCTTGAACGATTAATGTGATGGAGTCTCTGCCAGCTTGTTTACCTTTTCCCCCGAGGTCACTTGTCTGCTTGTTGAAGGGAGAGCCGAGCGAGCAGGGCGGAGCAGGTTGATGGACAGCTGGTGTCCAACCTGTGGAGATAAAAACCCGGTCCGCTGTTACACAGACAGACACACCACGAGACACACAGTTCGGACACTGAACGAGCTTTGTTGCATCCACAAAAAGGATCGAGTCGGGAAATCGATCAGTGGATCACAGTGTGAAAAGGTGCGACCGGTGGGGAATTATTTGAGTGTCCATCCTTGCCTGGGTGATAATTCCACCCCTGAAGAACGGCCGTACGCATCAAGGCCACAGTCGGTGACCACAACAGGACTTCGAAAGACATCGGGAAGATCGACGGCAGCACCTCTTACCTCTCACTCTCTCTCTCTCTCTCTCTCTCTCTCTCTCTCTCTCTCTCTCTCTCTCTCTCTCTCTCTCTCTCTCTCTCTCTCTCTCTCTCTCTCTCTCTCTCTCTCTCTCTCTCTCTCTCTCTCTCTCTCTCTCTCTCTCTCTCTCTCTCTCCCCAACGTTACTCAACTAGCTACCTCGAACTGAACTGACCTCTCTTCATCACGTCGGAAGAGTGTACCCACTCATCCCTAGATCTGAAAGAGCCTAGTTTTATTTCCATTTCCACACATATATATATATATATCATTGCTAATCTGTTCATTATATTTGCACTTATGTTACTGTATTGCTTAGTTACTAATAAACATTATTAGTTTATAGCAATACCAAACTCCGGAGTGTTTCCATTTCTGCTGGTTCAGTAACCCGGTCATAGGGTACGTGACATAATTGGGGCCTGCGTCCGGGATTGGAACAAAATTGTGTGGGGGCTTGTTTGAATTGATTGAGGAAATTCCCTTACTTGATTTGGTTGTGTGGAAAAACAGCAGAAATAGTTTCTGATAATTTTTTTGGAGGCGCCAACCTCTGAGGCATTAGAGGACGCCAGAAAGTTGGAGCTGTTGAGTATTGCAAAGAAGTTGAAGCTTTCGAAGGTGAAGTCGACAACGAGGAGGTCAGAGATGCAGAGAGCCATAGCCGAGTATTATGTATCCAAGGAGGTGTTTCAAGTAGAGGATTTGGAGTTGTTTCCGGAAAGTAAGCCTAGCGGGGTTGAGACCAAGTTTCAGATGGAAAGGTTAGGGCTCGAGGCTGAGGAGAAAACGGAGTATGAGTAACGGGTAAAAAAGCTGGAGGCTGAGGAAGCGGAAATACAGAGGGAGGAAAGAGAAAGAGAGAGGCAGTTTGATCTGGGAAAAATGAAAACATTGCAGGAAGGGAGATGAGTGCTAGACCCAGTCGGGGGGGTTCAAGGTTAGTCAGGAAATTAGGTTGGTACCCCCATTTGAGGAAACGGATGTCGATAGGTATCTTCTACATTTTGAAAACCTAGCTATGTATCAGAACTGGCCGAGGGAGAGGTAGACTGTTTTATTACTAGGTGTACTTAAGGGAAAGGCTCAGTCAGCCTATTCTGTGTTGTCTACGGAAGACGCAAGGGATTACAATGATGTGAAAGGGGCTATACTTAAGGTTTACAAGTTAGTTCTGGAGGCATGCAGGCAACGGTTCCGCAATCTGAGGAAGCCGTGGGACTGCACGTAGCTAGAACTTGCCCGTGAGATGCAGATGTACTGTGATCACTGGTGCACCTCGAAAGGGGCAAATGAGGTTATTGACAAACTGAAACAGTTGATGCTGATTGTGCAGTTTAAAAGTTGCATCCCTGAGGGTATGGGGACGTACTTAGATGAGAAAGTGGCAGAAACCCTGTCAGCCTCTGCTAAGTTAGCAGACGAGTATACTTTGTCCCACAAGGCAATTTTTTTCCCCCAGCAAGAGCTACCAGGAGGTTAACAGGGATGGTAGAGATGGTCCACCGGCTAAGCCAGAAAGTAAGCCAGGGACTAGTGAAAAGGGTAAGGAGGAAGAGGAACAGTCGGGAGGGAAGTTCCCGAGTCTAATGTGTTTTAATCGTGGGAAGGCTGGTCACGTGGCGTCTCGATGTTTCGCTCCGGAAATGGATAAGGGAAAAGGAAAAGAGAAAACACCAACGGCCTGTGTCCAGCCAGGTAAAATGACATTGAGGAAGGAGGGGTCATGCCGAGTTCAAGAGGGACGCGAGAGATTTATTTCAAATGGGTTTGTGTCTGTAAAAGAAGTGCAGCGTTCTCGCTCGGGTGTAATGAAACGCCGAATTAAACGCCGAGATAAACCGCAGTCAATGAAACAAGGTCGCAGTAAGACTAACCATTTACTGTTCACTCTTCACATTAACGCATGGTGAAAACTGTTGATAAAACAATACAAGATTGACACAGTATTTGTTCCCTTCTTGATATCACATTTCCATTGTAAATACTTGTAAAAGTAACTATAACTACATTACATTAAAGTGCAGTATACAGGCAGAATTTACCTACGCCATTGACTACTTCAAATACACTTCAATGCAAACTATCCGCAACTCTTTAACTAACGAAAACATAAACATTATCGACCGTCGTTACTTTTAACAGGATCAGCGTTAACATTTTAATTCAACATATCGATTATCTATTAAATTACAGCGTTGCTCTCACTGTGATTTCTAATTTTTGCAAACAACCTTTGCTCGGGTCTGCCTCGTGCGAGCCCCCGCCCTCGCGTTAATCTCAAACCGGTATTTTCCCACAAGACGCGGCGAATCCGGATGTGACGTCATCGCATGCCAATATATTTTACAGGCAATGAATATACTTTAAACACTTCTGATTCTAACGAGAAAATGCTAACAAATGAATTACTAAGCGAAAGTATTATAAACTAAATAACTGCCATAAAGGCAACACACTCCCCGCTTGACCTTCGCAAGGTCACAATGAACAGAATACAAAACTTAGTCTCTAAATCAGTCATTAGGTAGAAGTAGAATGACTTCTGTAACTGGCCTTTGGTAAATTTTCACATCGCCTTGGTCGGTAGTCTTCAACTCGATCTTCCTGACATGTCCATCCCCATTAGGGTATGTAGCAGTGATTCTGGCCATTGGCCAGCTGTTGCGGGCGATTTGCTTGTCCCTGAGCAGGACTAAGTCTCCAACTTGAAGATTCCTGCGGGGTTCTGTCCACTTTTGTCTGTGTTGCAACAAAGATAGATATTCCTGTCTCCAGCGAGACCAGAACCGATTTGTCAGAGCTTGGACTTGTCTCCATTGCTTTGTGTACAAATCCTTGTCTGAGAAGTCTCCTGGTGGAGGGGGAGCTCCTGCCTTCTGCGTAAGGAGCATTGATGGCGAGAGTATGAAGGGGTTTTCTGGGTCAGAAGACACAGGTAGGAGTGGTCGTGTGTTTATAATGGCTGTGACCTCTGCCACTAGGGTGCACAGTACCTCGTGGGTCAATCGGGTGCTTTGCTGCATCTCGGGTTTCCTTTTCAGGGTTTTTTTGCAAGAGCGTGAACCGCTTGACTGCTTGCCCTTTGTTATTTGGCAAGTACTGGCGTGGTTCTCTGAAAGGCAATGGGGCGACCCCATTATTTGCTTCATCTCTGAAGACCTTGGTGTCCTTTGCTTTTGAAAATGGCATGTTGAGCTGATTGAGCAAGTTTATTACCGTACTCAGTTTGAACGAAGACTGACTGACCCAGCGGCTCGTCAGTTACTTTACGCTTCTTAACGTCTTGTTGTGCTTCCTTAATACACGGGACACTTGTGCAGGGTTGGAAAATTGAATGGCTGCCACTCTCTAGCACGTTGGTCTTGAGTGTGCTAACCGTCGGTTTGTGTACATTGCCAGGGCACACCTCTCCTATCACCACCCAGCCTAGATCCAGGCGTTGCGCAAAGGGGGCGTCGTGTGGTCCATTGACCTGCTGCCTAACCTTGTGCACCCGGAGAACGTCTCTCCCTAATAGCAGGAGTATTTCCGCTTTTGGGTCCAGTTCTGGGATGTGTTTTGCGAGGTGGTGGAGATGTGGCTGGTGTAGCACCGCACTTGGCGTCGGGATCTCAGTGCGGTTATTCAAGATTTCATTGCACTCTAAGAGCGGAGGGAGACAGATGACGACTTTACCATCCAGGGACTCGATTTGGACGCCTTCTGCCTTCCTTCCTTGAGTTTCCATGTTGCCTGAGCAAGTTCTAAGGTAGTATGGGAACTGCTCACTCTTAATGTTGAACAATTTAAAGAACTCTGGACTGACTAGTGAGCAATTGCTCTGATCATCCAGAATCACATGGGCTTTGATGGCCTTGTCTTTGGCTCCTTTAGGGTACACCTTAGTGAGGCAGATCTTTGAACAAGAACGGCTTGACTGAGCTTGACCGCAAACTTCTGTACAGCTCGAGCTGACAACTGTTGTCCTGGGGTGAGCCTCTCCCTCCCAGCCGTCCCGTTGTGGGGGTGAAGGAGCGACGTCGGTTTGCGGTGACAGGTCGGGATGCATGGCCCCGACGTGATCCGTGCTATCACATTCCGGACACTTCACGGCGATCGTACACTCTCTGGCGAGGTGAGAGGTTGAGGAACAGCATCTAAAACATATTCTTTTCTCCGTGAGAAGGGCTATCCAGTCTTCAAGGGGTTTTTCCCTAAACGTTCTGCATCCTTTGAGGGGGTGAGGTTTGTTATGCAATGGGTAATTCTTGCTAGGGTCGTTGTTAGTTGTAAGGGCTTCAGTCTTGAGCACTGAGACGGGTTTATCAATGTTGAAAACATTCGAAGAGGATCTACCTGGCTTGGTGTAAATCGTACGGCTTCCTGGACCCGTGAGGCTAGGGTCGTTTCGCATCTTCGCCTCCTTGCACACAAACTCAGTGAGGTGCTTAAAGGGAGGAAATCGACCACCGTGGTCTTCCTTGTACTCTGTGGCAACAGGCAGCCACCTGTCCTGCAGCCCAAATGGAAGTTTGTCCACGATTTGTCTAATCCCGGATGGAGTATCTGGGTATACTAGACCAGCTGAGTAGCCATCTTCTTTGGCACCTTGGATCTCCATGAGTAAATCTCCGAGTTCTCTTAACTTAAGGTGATCTTTGGCTGACATCTTAGGAAAGTTTTCCAGACGTCGATATAGCGCCGCTTCAATAATTTCGGGGGCCCCATAGCCCTCCCAAAGTCTCTCCCATGCTTTGCTTAAGGCTAGTTCGGGTTTGTTGATGTACACTGAACGTTTGCGTCTCACCTGGTCGCATGATTCTTTTCCCAGCCATTTCGCCATAAGATCCAACTCTTGGGTTGCTCTGAGCTGGACTCCGTCGATAGCGTTGGTGAATGTGGAGTACAATGCACGGTAATTTTCAGGTTTATCGTCAAACCGGTACAGTCCCGAAGTGACGAGATCCCGTCGTGCTAAATACTGCATCGTGGGATCAACTGTAAGTGGCATGCGGACTGGGGAAATACGTTGGCGCGTATATGACTGAGGGCGTACATTTCTTATGGAATTTGCTGTCCTGAATTCGACCTCTGCATCTCTTCTCCCCAAATCTTGTAAGTTTGGTGTCGAGAAGTATTGGTCGTCAGCTCTTTCATTCTCGACTTCATCGCGGAGTTGCGAGGGTAAGTTGTCTTCCTCGTATGGGTGTGATGCAATCCGGCCTCCCTGAGGCTCCTCATGACATGGGATGTTATCGAATACGTATGGAGAGGAAGGACGAGCCCTCCTGTCTATTTGAGATCGGACATAGTCGCTTGTGCGTTCCAATCTGGTCCTTTCTGAAGTAGATCTTACTTCGGCCAGATCATGCGTTCCTTCAGCTTTTTCTATGTACTCTGCTTCCACCTTGGCAGCTTCTTCTTCTCCATCTAGCTGCAGGACTTCCAACTCTGCCGATATCCTTGTCATTTCCAACTGGATTTCGGCTTCTCTGGTGGCCGCTTCCATTTCTCTGGCAGCCTTTTCCTTCTGGATTTCGGCTTCTTTGGCAGCCGCTTCCATTTTCAACTTTGCTACTCGCTTGGCGTAGTCTACCCGCACATGGGTGGCGTCTGCTTTAGCTCTTGCCTGGGCGGCCTTACTTGATGATGCCCTACTGCCCTTGTCGCTGGGCGGCATCGACTTGATGCTGGATCGAGATGACATTGCAGCACTTGAAACACCTGATAATGCCGCTTTTTCACTGTAGCGTTCTCGCTCGGGTGTAATTGAAACGCCGAATTAAACGCCGAGATAAGCCGTAGTCAATCAGAACAAGGTCGCAGTAAGATTAACCATTTACTGTTCACTCTTCACATGAACATATGGTGAAAACTGTTGATAAAACAATACAAGATTGATACAGTATTTGTTCCCTTCTTGATATCACATTTACATTGTAAATACTTCTAAAAGTAACTATAAATACATTACATTAAAGTGCAGCATACAGGCAGAATTTACCTACGCCATTGACTACTTTAAATACACTTTAATGCAAACTATCCGCAACTCATTAACTAACGAAAACATAAACATTATCGACCGTCGTTACTTTTAACAGGATCGGCGTTAACATTTTAATTCAACATATCGATTATCCTATTAACTTACAGCGTTGCTCTCACTGTGATTTCTAATTATTGCAAACAACCTCTGCTCGGGTCTGCCTCGTGCGAGCCCCCCGCCTTCGCGTCGATCTCAAACCGGTATTTTCCCACAAGACGCGGCGAAACCGGATGTGACGTCGTCGCATGCCGATATATTTTACAGGCAATGAATATACTTTAAACACTTTTAATTCTAACTAGAAAATACTAACAAATGAATTACTAAGCGAAAATATTATAAACTAAATAACTGCCATAAAGGCAACACAGTAACTATAACTCTTCCCTCCTACACGGACCATAACCCGTCTTTAACACCCACCTCTCTAAGTGCGTTTTGAACGTCGCAGTTGCACAAACCTCTACCACTCTGTTCCAAAAACCCACCAAACAGTGTAAAAAAATCTTAACTCTGACATCTCCCCTAAACTCTTCTCCACTCTCCTTGCCGCTACCTGCAAGGAGTTTGTACGTTCTCCTCATCTCCACGTGGATAATCTGATAGACTATTTTAGTTAGATCTCCCCCATCTCCTCTACCTATTACCGTTCCCCCCGTCACCGCACCGTCTGCATTTTAAACCGCTTTTTATAATATTTATATTAGCAATGCATTTTATTCCATATCTGTACTTTAACCTGTAACTTTATTTTAAACATTCTTTATTCTTCATCATTGCTGAATGTTGGGCTATTTTATCGTGTGTTTTTCTTGTTGACGAGCACCCCACAGCAAATTCCCTATACAGTAATGTGAACAAGTATTAGTCACATATATATAGCTCCGGAGTCTAAGATTTTGATATGGGTCTCTCTTGTGGACTGAGAGCGGAAAGGGGGCAGGGAGAGTTTAATCACGTTTGGGAAAGGAGGAAGGGAGAGGTGAGGGAGCGGGAAGCACCCATGATTCATTTTATGATGATCAATAAACCAATTGTTTGCAATAAAATGACCTGCCTGGAGTCTCAGTGCTGGGTGTCTCTGCCCCTCCGCCACACCCACCCGCCCCGGCTCTCCTTTTCTGCTAACTGTTCCACACTTCCTCCCACGGCGTTACACCCTCACCATTCCCAAGTTCCTTCATTTTCAATCCTTCTATTCCCAACCATAGGGTCAGCCTGACCCCTCCATTATTTGCCACAAATACAGCTACACCCCCGCTCTCAGTGATAACCTAACATCCTTCTGGAGCTTTGAGAAATTTATACGGTTAATATCACGTTTGTTTCCACTGATATTGATGTCGTCATTCTGGGCTGGAAACAGTTAAATGAGTGTGTTTTTTCAGTGACTGTAATTAATGACGGTCTTTCTGGAAACCGGTGACGTTTGAGACTTTTCCTTCCCTCCTGTTCATCAGCAAATATGGCTCTTTACTTCCCACAATTCTGTGAGGTCATTTCCATCGGCACTGAAGGGACAACGGCGCCACCCTGAGGTAGAGTGTGGTATTACACGTAAAATGTCTAGCTCGGTTTTGCATTCTCGCTGCTGTTGTGGTACTTGTTGTATCAATGGTATAAACCACTCATTTGGTCCTCTGCACATTCAAACTGAGATGTAGCTATTTATTTTTTTGCCCTGAATACAATATTGACTCCTGAAGACATATTACTTTAAGCTGACGTTCTGGGTAAGATACATCTCATTCTACTTTTAAGAGACGTACAATCTCACTTTTATCGCAACTCCCTCCTGCATTGATGTCAGTTTCGTTTTCATCTCCATTGAGTTATTTATTCAGAGATACAGCACAGTAACAGCCAATGAGCTCACACCGACCTATTACACCCTTGTGACCAGTTACCATACTGACCCGCACGTCTCCGGGATGTGGGAGGAAACCGGGACACCTTGAGGAAACCCACGTTGGGAACGTACAAACTTACAGACCGCGGAACTGAACCCGGGTCGCTGGCGCTGTGAAACGTTACACTAATTGCTATGTACCGTGCCAACACCAAGGGCCGTCAGTGATTTTCACCGGTTCCCACGTGAGAGGGATTGGTTAGCCTGAGGTGGATAAAATCCCCGGGACCACGGCAAGCTTACCTTCGGACCCTGTGGAAAAGTAAGGAAGGAATCGAGTGAACCCTTGCAGAAACTGTTGCTTCATCTTGTAAAGATCATCACCAATGCATCCGTTGTCTCTTCAGCACCTCTCTCCGGACTCTGGGATGTTGTCCATCTGGTCCAGGTGACTTATCCACCTTAAGACCTCTCACCTCCCTTTTACTCTTTATCTAACTGAAAATAACTTTCGGTAACCCGCTTTATGTTATTAGTTAGCCCGCCCTCATATTTCATCTTTTCCCTTCCTATACCCAGGTTGTCTCTGATGCTGAGCAGGGGAGGGCAAAGTCCATGGCGAGCAGGAACTGTGGGGAATTATCAGTGACAGGAACAGTGAGTAATTCTGTAGCTGACAGCAAGGGTCATCACCTCCCTGGTGTCAGGGTCAGGGACGTCTTCAATCATAGAACAGTACAGCACAGAAACCGGCCCTTCGGCCCCTCAATGTCATGCCAGGCCGAATAAATTAGTAATCA